>NC_037686.1:55636651-55654257 GCF_003255815.1 Theropithecus gelada
TTTTGAGACGGAGTCTCGCTCTGTCGCCCAGGCTGGAGTGCAGTGGCGCAATCTCGGCTCACTGCAAGCTTCACCTCCCGGGTTCACGCCATTCTCCTGCCTCAGCCTCCCGAGTAGCTGGGACTACAGGCGCCCGCCACTGCGCCCGGCTAATTTTTTCTATTTTTAGTAGAGACGGGGTTTCACCATGGTCTCGATCTCCTGACCTTGTGATCCGCCCGCCTCGGCCTTCCAAAGTGCTGGGATTACAGGCGTGAGCCACCGCGCCCGGCCAATATTATTATTTTTTTTGAAAGACGATCTTGCTTTGTTGCCCAGGCTGGAGTGTAGTGGTGCGATCTTGGCTCACTGTAACCTCCGCCTCCCAGGTTCAAGTGATTCTCCTGCCTCAGCCTCCTGAGTTGCTGGGACTGCAGGTGCACACCACCATGCCTGGCTAATTTTTGTACTTTTAGTAGGAACGGGGTTTCACCATGTTGGCCAGGCTGGTCTTGAACTCCTGACCTCAAGTGATCCGCCCACCTTGGCCTCCCAAAGTGCTGGGATTATAGGTGTGAACCACCCTGGCTGGCCAGCTAATATTGTACTTTAATTAATATTTGTTAAATTATGAAGTATAATAAATTGAAGAATTGTTAACCACTACTGAATGTAGGAACTGTAGCGATATCAATACCAGTGTTTCTTCTACCTGTGTTCTCTTTACGTATGTCTCATTGCCTCCCCTAGCCCTAGAAGGATTCACTGTCCTAGAATGTGTATTCATCATTTTTTCCTTTTTCGAAATAAGTTTTACCATGTATCTATATTTTGCTTGTTTTTGATGTGTATAAAAGTGATACATTGCTGTGGTCTTCTGTAATTGATTTTATTCACCTAATACAGTGTTTCGTAATAAGATTACATGTTACTTATGTGGTTTTCATTTGTCTATAATGTCTACTCTAAACATTCCACAATTTTCATAATTTCTTAAGTAATTTTCCTGCTGATGGACATTTGGGTTGCTTTCAGTTTGTTGTTGTTATAAACAATGTTGCTGCTATAGTCTTATGTTGATATGCCTCCTGATACGCAAGTACTTTTTCTAAGACAGTAGTTTCCAAGTGGAGTTACTATGCTGGAGGGACATTTGGTTATATGTAGGAATGTTTGATGGTCAGATGATTGAACAGTGAACATATCAGTTAATATAAGCTTAAGTAATGCCATGGTAACACCCCTCTTTTCCCCCCAGTCTTAGTGACTGGTCATAACAGTTATTTCTCACGTTATGTGTCTGTTGTGGGTCGGTGGGTTTGGGGTGTGGGAGTTTTTTTTGTCACACAGTTGTTCAGGGACCCAGCCTGATGAAGTCTTGGCTCTTTTATACTTCCCTTTGTTGCTTTGGCAAGGGAAGAGTAACTGGAGCATCATTCATGGGCTTTGTATGTTTAGATGCAGAAGTGACACATGCCACTTCTCTCCATGGCTCTTTGGCCAGAACTAGTCACATCACTCCACCTTAATTGCAAGGGGTCTGAGAAATGTGGAGAATTAGATAGAGTGATTGGTGAATAACATTATCTTTGCTGTAGGGGACACTCTTGGCATTTAAAGGCAGAGGCAGAGAGATTAAGATATGCAGAGTATTAGAGAGTTCTGCACAGGGGACAATGAAGAACTATTCAATCCACAATTCCTATAATGACCTCCTTGAGAAATACTACTATTGGGTATACACTTTGGAGCTCAGTTACTGGGCTCTGGGACATACACATTTACTTTCGCAAGATGATACCAAGTTGTTTTTCAAGGTCGATGTACCATTTTGCATTCACATCAGTGTACAAGTGTTTTTTCTCCACATACACTTTACTGCTGTATTCCCCCATTAAACCATCACTGCAACCAAGATAGTGACCATGTTCATTATTTCCAGAAGTTTCCTGGTGTCCCTTTATTCTCCTTTCCTCCCACCCTTTTATTCTCCTTTCCTCCCACCCTTTTATTCTCCTTTCCTCCCACCCTTTTATTCTCCTTTCCTCCCACCCTTTTATTCTCCTTTCCTCCCACCCTTTTATTCTCCTTTCCTCCCATCCTTTTATTCTCCTTTCTTCCCACCCTTTCCCACTCCTCTCCATCCCTAAGAAACCTTTTGCTTGATATCTTTTAATTTGTTTACATAGCATTTTTTTAAAATTGTATTTTCTGTTTGGTTTATAGAAACAGAGTTGGTTTTTGAGTATTGATCTTGTGTATTGATTTATAATCTTGCTAAATTTTCTGGTTTATTCTAATATGATGCCTATAGGTTTTTTTGTTTACTGTATAGCTAATCATATAATATTCAAATGATGACAAGTTTCTTCCTTTTTTTTTTTGTCTTACTGTTATGGGTAGGAATATCTAGTTTGAATAGAAACAGTAGATACTTACTTGTTTTATCAATGATCTTTTTTTTCCTTTTTTTTTTGAGACAGAGTCTCTCTGTCACCCAGGCTGGAGTGCAGTGATACATTCTCGGTTCACTGCAACCTCTGCCTCCCGGGTTTAAGCCATTCTCCTGCCTCAGCCTCCCAAGTAGCTGGTACTACAGGCGCCCGCCACCACACCCAGCTAATTTTTGTATTTTTAGGAGAGTCTGGGTTTCATCATGTTGGCCAAGCTGGTCTCGAACTCCTGACCTCAGGTGACCTGCCTGCCTTGGCCTCCCAAAAGTGCTGGGATTACAGGTGTGAGTCACTGCACCTGGCTCCTTATCAATGATCTTGAGAATGATATCTCATCATTAACATTGAAGTTTGCTTTAGATGTTTGATAAATACCCTTGGTCAGTTTAAGTGAGTTTTTATTTTCTGAGTTTGCTGAGAATTTTTATCCTTCATTTCAGCCTGAATGAAGTTACTAACAGCTTTTTCTGCAACTGTGGGGATAATAGTATGGGTGGCTTTAATCCATTAATGTGGTTAATTGTTTTGTAGTTCTAATTACGTTAAACTGTCTTTCTTATTCTGAGGTAAATTCAACTGGTTCTTTTTTTTTTTTTTTTTTTTTTTGAGACGGAGTCTTGTTGTATTGCCCAGGCTGGAGCGCACTGGCACGACATCAGCTCACTGTATCCTCTACCTCTCAGGTTCAAGCGATTCTCCTGCCTCAGCCTCCTGAGTACCTGGGAATTACAGGCACGCACCACCACATCTGACTAATTTTTATATTTTTAGTAGAGGTGGGGTTTCACCATGTTGGCCAGGCTGGTCTCAAACTCCTGACCTCAAATGATTCACCTGCCTCAGCCTTCCAAAGTGTTGGGATTATAGGGGTGAGTCACCATGCCACTGTGCCTGGCCTTGTTCTTGATATATATATTTTTTTAAGTTACTGGGTTTTCTAAAATAAATAAATTAATAAATAAATTAATTAAAAGGCGGGGCGTGGTGGTTCATGCCTGTAATCCCAGCATTTGGGAGTCTGAGGCGGGTGGATCACGAGGTCAGGAGTTCAAGACCAGCGTGGCCAAGATGGTAAAACCCTGTCTCTACTAAAATTACAAAAATTGCTGGGCACGGTGGCAGGTGCCTGTAATCCCAGCTACTTGGGAGGCTGAGACAGGAGAATCGCTTGAACCCGGGAAGCAGAGGTTGCAGTGAGCTGAGATCACACCACTGCATTCCAGCCTGAGCAACAGAGCAAGACTCCATCTAAAATAAATAAATAAATAAAAATAAATAAATTTTTGGATTTTGATGCAACATTTTGTTCAAGATAAATCTTTATGACTGTGGTTACCTGTAAGTTTCCTTTCTGTTACTGTTCTCATGTGGGTCTTGGTTATACTATCCTCATAGAATGGGTTGGGGTGTTTTCCTTCATTTTTTGTTGGCTGGATGAGTTTGCATGAGTTTGGGTTGATCTGTTTTTTGAAACTTTGGTAAAACTTACCTGTAAAGCCATATGGGCCTGATATTTTTTTGAGACATTGGAAAACAACAACAACAACAACAACAACAACTTTCTGTATTTTAAATGGTTATACAGGGGCCAGGCGTGGCTCATGCCTGTAATCCCAGTACTTTGGGAGGCCAAGGTTGTAATCCCAGCTACTCAGGAGGTTGAGGTAGGAGCATCGCTTGAACCCGGAAGGTGGAGGTTGCAGTGAGCCAGGATTGCATCACTGCACTCCAGCCTGGGCAAGCAGTGAAATTCCGTCTCAAAAAAAAAAAAAAATTGTAGGATTATTTGATTTTTTGTTTTGTTTTATTAACACTGGATTTCACTCTGTTGTCCAGGCTGGAGTGCAGTGGTGTAGTTACTCCTCAGTATAGCCTCGACCTCCTCAGGCTTGGGCAATTTTCCCACTTTAGCCTTCTGAGTAGCTATAGGACTACAAAGTGTGCACTGCCACACCCAGCTAACTTTTGTTTTTCTGTTTTTTGTAGATACAAGGTTTTGCCATGTTGCACAGGCTTATCTCCAACTCCTGGGCTCAAGCAATCTGCCCCTCTCAGTCTCCCAAAGTGCTGGGATTGCAAGCGTGAGCCTGCACCTGGCTGATAGGACTATTTAGGCTTTTGTTTTTTCTTTATTTAGTTCTATTGGTAAAACATTTTTTCTAAGAATTTGTCACAAAATTGTTCATAATATTCTCTTTTTAATCTCTGGTGAATCTGTAGCTATGTCTCCCTTTTCATTGTTAATATTATTTATAAGTGTCTGCTCTCTTTTTCCTGCCAGAGGATGTATCAATTTTTCTTGCTAGAGGATTTATCAATTGTACTAGTTTTCTCCAAGAATCAGTATTTTGCATTGTTAATATTTTCTCTTACATGTTTGGTTTTCATTGCACCAATTGCTATTTTATCATAGCCTTCATTCAATTTTGGATTTATTCAGTTTGGAGGTTTGATTTTTTTTTTTCTTCCAAGTTCTTTTTTTTTTTTTTAGAGACAGAGTCTTGCTCTGTTGCCCAGGCCAGATCTGAGCTCACTGCAACCCCTGCCTCCTGGGTTGGTTTTTTTTTTTTTTTTTTTTTTTTTTTGAGACGGAGTCTTGCTCTGTCGCCCAGGCTGGAGTGCGGTGGCGCAATCTCGGCTCACTACAAGCTCCGCCTCCTGGGTTCACACCATTCTTCTGCCTGAGCCTCCTGAGTAGCTGGGACTACAGGCGCCCGCCACCGCATCCGGCTAATTTTTTGTATTTTTAGTAGAGATGGAGTTTCACCGTGTTAGCCAGGATGGTCTTGATCTCCTGACCTTGTGATCCGCCCGTCTTGGCCTCCCAAAGTGCTGGGATTACAGGCGTGAGCCACCGCGCCCAGCCTACCTCCTGGGTTTAAGCGATCCTCCCACCTCAGCCTCCCCAGTAGCTGGGACTACAGGCGCCCACCACCGCTCCTAGCTGTAAGGTGTTTTTTTGTATTTTTAGTAGAGAGGGGTTTCACCATGTTGGCCAGGCTGGTCTCGAACTCCTGACCTCAAGTGATCCACCTGCCTCAGCCTCTCAAAGTGCTGGGATTATAGGCGTGGGACAACTCGCCTGGGCTTCCTTCCAAGTTCTTAAGGTGCATGCCAATCAAATTAATGTTCTACCTTTTTTTCCAATATAAGTATCAAAAGATACATGAGTTCAATTGAAAAAAAAAAAATATATATATATATATATTTCCCTTGATATATCTCCTTTTATTGCAATGTATAGATTTTGATATGTGGTTTTTCTGTAATTGTTTAGTTCTAAGAGTTTTAAAATTTTGGTTGTAATTTCTCCTTTCACCTGTGAGTTATTTAGAAGTTTGTTATTAAGTTTCCAAACATAGAAGTTTGTATAATGTTACTTTTTGTGTGTATGTTTCCCCTTGTGAAGAACTTATAAGGAGTGGAAATTTGATTTGACTGTATTTCACTTCATCATTAGGACTTGAAAGTTCTCATGGTAGGGTTTTATTTCAGGTTAATTTCAGTTTAACAGTAATGTTTTCAATACTTATTTAACATGCTTGAAGACTTCTTAAGTAAAAATTCCTACGTAAAATCTTAAGTAAAATTTCTAAGAGGAAGTAAGAACCCGAGCACCCTATTGTGAGGTTAGAAGAATAAGAAAGGGAGTCTGGACTAATTTTAAACAGGAAGAGGAGAATTTCACTGTGGTGGGGAAATATAGTAAAGATAAAACTCCTCTTTTGTTTGGTTTCCTTGTAATTCAAATTGGGTGATCATATGCAGGAACTTAGTTCTCAGTAATGAGTAACGTATATAGGGAAAGATGCAAATCCATGCAGGCTCCTTGATCAGAGACATAGTTAGTGAAATACATCAGTGGTTCTGCTGTCTGACTTATTTCTGCTTCTCTCTGTTTGCTTTTATAGGTAGAAGAAGTGAAAAAGCACCAACACTGTTTAGCATTTAGCTCCTCTGGACCCCAAAGCCAGACTTACTACATTTGCTTTGATACTTTCACAGAATACTTAAGGTGGCTGCGACAAGTCTCCAAGGTAAGCAAGCATTTAACCCAGGAATCAACTCAGCTTCTAGCTAGCTGCAAAGTTCCTTTCTGCTTTAGCCAGGTCTAAAATATAGTTACACATACTTTTTTATTTCCTCCAGATACTGCCAGTGATTAGCAATTTTTAGTTTTTTAAAAACTGATTTTGCCTGAAAAGTGGCTTTTTAAAAATTGTTTTTTACTTGCCCAGTTTTGTTTATACTTAAAAATAAATTGGTCTGTAGACTGGCATTACTCTCTTAATGTTGTAGATAAAAAACATGAGATTGAGAATATTTGAGGGACTGGCCCAGGCTAAGACAACTATAAAACCACAAAATACCCAGAGAATTGTTACAAATTTCCCTTCTTTCTCTGACTGTTTTTTCATAGAAATAGTCCAATATTATACCATCTCCCCTTCACCTTTATTCTGCCTTTTCAGTGATTTAATGTTTTTAATCTTATTTTGGCCATTATATTCCTCTGATTTAATAAGATCACCCTGTCCCATGAAATAATATATAGTACTTTTGACCAGGCACACTGGCTCAATCCTGTAATCCCAGCACTTTGGAAGGCTGAGACAGGCGGATCACTTGAGTTCAGGAGTTCAAGACCAGCCTGGCCAAAATGGTGAAACCCTATCTCTACTAAAAATACAAAAAAATCAGCTGGGCATGATGGTATGCACCTGTAGTCCCAGATCCTCGGGAGGCCGAGGCATGAGAATTGCTTGAACTGGGAAGGTAGAGGTTGCAATGAGCCGAGATCGCACCATTACACTACAGCCTGGATGACAGAGTGAGACTCCAAATTAAAAAAACATATAATATATACTATAATATTATTATATTCTTTATAATATAATTATGTATTATATAATATATATGTACATTATATAATATATAATTATAATATATAATATATTTTTAATTACTATATATAATTATATATATAGTAAATGCAGATTTTATATATAGTAAATGCCTAGTAAATACAGGTGTTCATTACAGTACTTTTCCCTTCTCCAATTTTAAAAACCAGATATATGTTTCAAGAATGTTATATAATAATTATATATAGTTATATATAATTATATAGTATCTAGTACTTTTGTGTTTAATGTAAACCAGAGTAACATTATAAATAAGACAAATAAATGGTGATATTTCAGGTAACCTGTGTAAGAATGTTTTTATATCTCATTTAGAGAATTATGTGTAAAATAATGGGGTGGATTGCAGTCTTTAGTGCCTTGGTTTGGGTGTTGTTTTTGAAATGATGAAATCTCCCTAGGGTGCCAGGAGCATTACAATGGAATATGCTTTCATATTTTTGAATTGATAATTTAACTTGTTCTCCTAGTTCAGTGTGATTCAGATTGCTGTGTGATGTAATTATTTGTCAAGTGAATGAGTAAGGAAATAACTTTGGAAAACAGTTAAGAGAAAATCAGAGAACAGTATCTAGAAAATCATTTTGAAATACTGGCCGTATTTGAATTACCAGGTAAAAACCGTTGCCTGATGATGAAATATCATTTAGGAGAATTGGTTTTTCTTCCTTTTAGAGAAGAAGCAGTGGGTAGAGAGTTTCGGTTGATAGGGCTTAGAAAATTCTCTCAACCTAGTAGACAAATGGAGGTTCTAAATGTGTAAGGCAGCACTCCTGCAGGAAAAAGTTGGGAAGAGGACCCTTGTTGTTCAGACTCATGTGTAGAATTAATGTAATATTAGAAGTATACCTGTCTGGTTTTAAAATTATTCATACGGTTACAGATGTGAGGAGATATTAAATAATTGGGCTTTTATATTTATAATTTATCATTTTTATTGTGCTTTTGTATGCATTTGTATCCAAGTGGTTTTATGGATTGAAAGCAGTGAGTCAGTTGCCTACACTCTGCTTTATTCAGAATAAAATGCCTAACTAGGATCAAAGTGCAGCACATTTCTTTCTGTATAGAGATGTTGATATTTTAAATCAACTTTTAAATTATTAACTTTTTCTTTATTTTGGAGTACTTTTATAATTACAGAAAAGTTGCAAAGATAGTGCAGAGAGTTCTCATAGTTTCCCAACCCCCTCACTCAGTTTACCAGACGTATTACTACAATGTATCTCTCAAGTGTAAGAAACCATCATTAGTACATAACTCTGAACTAACCTGTGGAATTTATTTTTTTGTTTTGTTTTTGTTTGAGACAGAGCCTTGCTCTGTTGCCCAGGCTGGAGTGCAGTGGCACAGTCTTGGGTCACTACAACCTCTGCCTCCTGGGTTCAAGCAGTTCTCCTGCCTCAGCATGCTGAGTAGCTGGGATTACAGGCATATGCTACCATGACCGGCTAATTTTTGTCTTTTTAGTGGAGATGGGGTTTCACTTTGTTGGCCAGGCTGCTTTTGAACTCTGACCTCAAGTGATCCGCCCGCCTTGACCTTTCAAAGTGCTGGAGCTATAGGCGTGAGCCACTGTGCCTGACCTTTATTTGGATTTCACTAGTTTTTCTATTGCCTTTTTTCTGTTTCGAGATCTAATTCAGGATACCACATTGCATTTGATTGTCATGTCTCCTGTGTCTCCTCTAGTGTCAGTTTTTCACTTTTCTGTGTTTTTCTTCCTTTCTTTCTCTCTCTCTCTTTTTTTTTTTTTTTTTTTTGAGGTGGAGTCTTGCTCTGTCACCCAGGCTGGAGTGTAATGACATGGTCTTGTCTCACTGCAACCTCTACCTCCCGGGTTCAAACGATTCTCCTGTCTCAGCCTACCGAGTAGCTTTGACTACAGGCGTATGCCACCATACCCGGCTAAGTTTTTGTGTTTTTAGTAGAGACGGGGTTTCACTATGTTGGCCAGGCTAATGTCCAACTCCTGACCTCATGATCTGCCCACCTCGGCCTACCAAAGTTGTGGGATTACAAGCATGAGCCACTGCACCTGGCCCACTTTTCTGTGTTTTTCATGACCTTGACAGTTTTGAGGAATACTGATAAGGTATTCCTCTAAAGTGCTGAAATGCCCTGCAGTTGTATGTAGACAATAATTCACACACATATACATATACAGCATACATTTTATACTTATAATAAGTGGAGCTGAGTATTTCTAAGAGGGTAGAGGGACTTTGATTTGATTATCTTAGATTACTGGTATTGACTACAACTAAATAGATTAAGAACTTTAACCTTCTTTCCATTTAGAAAGGCTTTGATTAGAGAAGCTGTGTAGTGTTGGGGTCAAGAATTTGAGTTTCAAAGTAAGGCAGGCATGGATTCCACCATTTCCTGGTCATGTAGCTATATCTAAGTTCCAAATTTTAAACTTTTTCATCTAATAAGGAGAATAATAATAGTACTTACCTTTTAGAGCTTATATGAGATATGCATATAATAGATTTATACTGGCACATAGTAAGTGAGTAGAACTAACTAACTCAATAAAATAATTTTATGACTGTCATCCCTGATTGGTCAAATAATATTTTAAAGTATTATCTATTTGTATGTGTATTTTCAGCAGATAAAGACACGGGTCTTGGTTTGTCTGAACAAGTTACTTTTTGCTGCTCTTAACAACCATGTCAGCCTTTTGGGGAAAGGATGGCAGACATTGGGGAAATGATTTCCTCCTGAGAAGTTGGGGTGGGGAATAGAGGGCGATACATTTTAGTAAATGCAGATTTTCTTTCTTTCTTTTTTTTTTTTTTTTTCTTGAGATGGAGTCTTGCTCTGAGCCTGGAGTGCAGTAGTGTGATCTCGGCTCACTGCAACCTCTTCCTCCTGGGTTCAAACAATTCTCCCACCTCAGCCTCCCGAGTAGCTGGAATTACAGGTGCGCGCCACCATGCTGGGCTAATTTTTTTGTATTTTTAGTAGAAACGGGGTTTCACCATGTTGGCCAGGCTGGTCTCGAACTCCAGACCTCAGGTGATCCACCTGCCTCGGCCTCCCCAAGTGCTGGGATTACAGGCGTGAGCTACCGTGCCCGGCCTAGTAAATGCAGATTTTCAATACAGTACTTTTCCCTTCTCCAATTTTAAAAACCAGATACATATTTCAAAAATGTTTAGCAGTTACCGTTAGTGATTTAAGGACAAATGAATTGTAAAGGACTGATTAAAAGAGGTTAGATATTATAAAAGAAATGGGTGAAGGAATGCCCTGTTTGGGTTTGAATCCTATATAAAACATGGCCACACCCTTCTTTAAGCGTTATATGTTGAGGATAATCTTGCGATAATATCGTTTCCTTTTTAACCTAGCATCTGGGGAGAGTAGACTAGAATCTTGCTCCATTTGGGAATATATGCCTATAGGGAATTTGACATGGGTAAGGTTGATTGTTATAAGCTCCTCCAGCTTCCAGTTTCCCCCTTCAGTTGTCATCTGCTCTTCCTCCTATGTAGGTATTAGGAAGTTACATCATTTAGTCACACTCACTGTTACTATGGAAGCGTTTAGTTTCTTTTCTTCATATTGAGAAACAAAACATTCTCAGAATGGATAGTCTTTACATCTTGATGTTTAGATAAGGGTTCATTTTGATAAGGACCTGAAAGAAAAACAAACCAACAGAAACAAAAGTTTCTAATTTTTAATAACTGTCCCCACCCCAGAGTAGGAGGGCAAAAAAGAAACAAATTTCCATTATTTTTTAATTAAAATGAATTAAGGAAGTAATGTAAAAGGAAAGTTCTTTATTTTCAGTTTATATTTCTGGATTTTCAGATACAAGAGAGGTGTTACTTTTTGTTCTGATTTGTTTCATTTGATTTTGGGAAAATTTATAGAGGTTTATTAATCAGATGTGTTCTACCAAGATAGGCTCTTATATACTTACTATTTTTAAACCTTAGCACTTAATATTGCTTGCCAAAATAATACCCAAGGCAGTCTCGTTAGAGTTTTTATTTTGGATGTGTATTAGTGGTAGACAGTGTGGAAGAGCTCCTCTGGGAGGATTACATATATTGGTTGTAAATTCATTCCTAAAATATTAATGCACAGCATGCTGTAAAAATTGAGTAAACCTCCTTTATATACGGTGTAAAAAACGGCTCTGTTTGTTCAGCATGTTTTCAAAGTGGTTGGAGGGTCAGTGATATGAAAAGGCTACGGCTAAGCTGAGGGAGTAACAGGAACATGCAGAAGAGCTCCTATCAGTTATGAGTAATGCTGACCTGGGTATCCATCTTGGTGGTCCACTTTTTAGAGTGCGTTCATTGTGGATATGTTGATTGATCCTGTGAATTCTTTTCAAAGTTAGGCTTTCATGTGAATCTGTAGCGTGTCTTAGTTTTAATTTAAAAGTTTAGTAACTTCTGTAACACCATATTATTCTACTTTAAAGTCTGTTTCTTGGCCAGGCACGGTGGCTCATGCCTGTAATCCCAACACTGTGGGAGGCTGAGGAGGGCGGATCACCTGAGGTTAGGAGTTCACGACCAGCCTGGCCAACATGGTGAGACCCTATCTCTACAAAAAATACAAAAATTAGCCAGGCATGATGGCAGGTGCCTGTAATCCCAGCTAGTCAGGAGACTGAGACAGGAGAATCGCTTTTGAACCCAGGAGGCAAAGGTTGCAGTGAGCCAAGATTGTGCCACTGCACTCCAGCCTGGGTGACAGAGCAAGATTCCATCTGAAAAAAATAAATAAATAAATAAAAATAAAGTCTTTTTCTTTATTCCATGGAAGATTAAAAGTGGATTCAGGTCAGTGACTTAGTGTTGTGTCCCCCCCCCCCCGCCCCGTTTTTTTTTTTACTCTTTATTGTGGAAAATGTCAAGTATTCTGAAATAGAGATAATCGTGTAGTAACCCCCACACAGCTGTGCCCCGGCTTCCACAGTTACCATCTCCTGGTCAGTGGGCTGTTATCAATGTGCCCCCTTTCTCTCTGGATTATTACAAAGCAAACCCCAGACATTATTTCACTCACAACTATTTTCACATGTGTGTGTATAACTCTAGAAGATGAGGACTCTTGTTACAATTACTCTTCTTACAACACCGTTATCTATGTGTGTGTGTTTTTTAAAGAATGGATAATTCAGATAAAGATTAGAGGGTTGATTCAGGTGTCTTATTCCTGAAATAGCAGTGTAGCATGTGGTACCCAAGAAAATATACAACACTTGTGGAAAAGGGCCTATTGTGAGCTACGCTTTTAACTTTTTATTAGACAGATGGAATGCTCTTAAATTTTGATTAGAGCTAGATGAAAATGAGAACAGTTTACTACATGGCACACTTCTAAATTCAGTATTTTGAATCTGAATAGTAACTTGACTAAATTGAAAGTGATGGAGCCCTGCAGTTAGGGACACGATGTCTAATCATAAGCATTTTCTCTTAAAAATTGTCAGTTCTCTTGTGTAGGGAAAAGGAAAAGGCACAGTATGACCTCTTCCAAGGACCTCAAACCTGGCCGGTTTATTTGGTTACAACATGGTGACAATGAAAACAGCATTGTAAATTCAGGCCTCCTGGAGGGCCGCGAACCTGTCTGCTTGTCTCTCTCTCTGTGCTGATCAGTGGCTGACAGTTGCAGACTGTGACTGTCAGAGTCGTTCTCTCTCCTGCTGAGGGAAAAAGTCACTGCATTGAACTTCTGGTTGCCGTGATTTGAGTGCACCCTAAACATGCACAGTGTAGGCAAATCGGAGCCACATTTCATGCCGAACGATCCCATGAAATGATGAGCAAACATCACCCTTTTAAATAAGAGTAAGGCACATGGTGAATCACAATTGAACTTTTGGTTTCATTTGCTTAGAAACAGTATCTTACTGTCTAGATTTTACTCAAGGAATACTTAACTGATCAATTGAGTCAAATTATTCTAGTATAACAAGATTGAGGTTTCCAACATATCGATTTGTGTTATTAGATGTAATTACAAGGAACCCTTTAATATGACTTAGACATCTTTTACCCATATTTTGCCTCTTAACTTGAAGTGTAGTTCAGGAAGTCTGCTGCCTTTTGTTAGCATGGTCTGCCACTTGTCCTTTAGGGATTGTGCTGTAGTTTTTAACTTTGAGGTTGTAATGATAAGCTTCGCTATCAATACTGTTCTACTGAGGAGTCAAGGGCTTTTCTGGAAACCCTCACTTCACATTTTACACCCAGTGTTTTGGATAAAGAATCAAGGGCCCTTTGATCTAACAAGCCTACCATAGAATCTAAATGGAATGAAGGGGCTGAGTGCAGTGGCTTACGCCTGTAATCCCAGCACTTTGGGAGGCCAAGGCAGATTGATCACCTGAGGTTGGGAGCTCAAGACCAGCCTGGCCAACATGGTGAAACCCTGTCTCCACTAAAAATACAAAAAAAATTAGCCAGCCATGGTGGCAGGTGCCTGTAATCCCAGCTACGTGGGAGGCTGAGGCAGGAGAATCACTTGAATCCAGGAGGCGGAGGTTGCAGTGAGCTGAGATGGTACCCCTGCACTCCAGCCTAGGCAATGAGAGCAAAATTCCATCTCAAAAAAAAAATAATAATAATAATAAATGGAACTATGGGTCTGAATGACGTGAATCCTGAGAAGATTGCTCTTATACCAATTCTGTAGTGACAAGAAAAGTTTGGAAATTTAGTATATGAGTTAATATATGAATATTTGGGTATATGAAGACTTCAAGGAGGCAGTGGGCAAGCTGAGTCTTTTAAGGGTAAATAGGTGTTCACCTTGCAGACAAGAAAAGTACATTCATTTCAAGAAGGATAGGTCAAGTATGTGCAGAGGCAGTTTGCAGAGATATCCTGTAAAGATCATATCACACAAGTCTGAGAAGTGTGAAAAAAAAAAAGAAATAAGAAGCTAAAGTAAATGAGTGCTGGCCAGTAAGTTTCCTGCTAGTTCCATTTCATTTTCTTGTAGAAATATGACTGTAAGTTACCCAGTATTATCATTAACTTTCCAATATAGTAATGGATTTGTTATGTAAAAAATTACCTTATGGAATCTTTGTTACAGTTAGAAGGCAGCAGTCTATGAAGTCAGAGAACTTATAAATTCTGCTTTGAATTTAGGGAGAAGGTAACATTTTGGATTGTATTAAGTTTTTTGTTACACATAAAATTAAGTCAGTAAAAAAATAACAGAATGATCTCTTTACAGATATAATTATACTTCCTCTATACCTGTCTTATTTCCACACTGCTAATCCCTTTTTTTTTTTTTTCTTTTTCCTGTAGCGGCTCTTGTTTCTGTAATCCTAGTTAATATATTCCTGAAGAAGAGGCTTTCACTTCAATTCTAAAGCTATTTCCGTTTAGAACTATTTAATTTTATTTTCTCTAAAGTTTTATAATCCAGTTGTAAACAAATGGCAAAAATACCTAGTTTGTTTACCATCTCATAACAAAAGAAGCATGTTTTTGTGAAGCAGTGCTCATTTGTATAATTATACTATTACCATTTTAAATGCATCCAATGTACTTCCATCTTCCTTCCTCCTGTCTTCTCATCTCTTCCCCCTTTCTTTCTCCATCTGTGTTGAAATTAGCAGTTGTTGTTCTCACTGTCCAGCAAGGAGAGATGGGGAGAGGGAGGGAGGAAAGAGAGGACTCTTCTGTCCTTTCTTTGTGCCAGGCACCAGGCTCCATGTGGATTGCCACAACCTCAGCAAATGGAAATGTGTTCCTTGTGTGTTCTTGGTGGAACTCTGGAAACATTTTCCCAGGAGACCTTAAAGAACTTTGGTTGGGGTCTATACTTCTGTTATTAGTACTTTAAAATACTTGTGGGTTTGATCTGTATAAATGTTATCTTTAATAAAATAACTTCTAGGGTTCAAGAGAGGAACTTACAGTTACATTTTAAAGTTGTAAAATGTTGTTTTAATATTGGTAAGGGCCCATGTAAGGTAGTTGACAAGAAGGGAATATTAATATTAACTACAGTATTCTAAAAGAATTGTGCCACCAGTTATTTGACATTTTCTTTGAAAACATTCTTTAGTTTAACCTTGAATTCTAGTCTTCAACAACAAACGACTCTTAGTTCAGAGACTTAAGATTTGGAAAAGATCAGACTCTCACACCATCCCACCCATGTCTGTAGGCATTTCCAACATCTGTAGTGTCTGATGTGACTGTTTTTCCGTATAGGTGAGCTGAAGTCTTTATTCCTATAGCTTTGACTCATTGACCCGAGTTTTTCTATCTGGTACAATGCAAGAAAATTCGACTCCTTTTCCTATTTAATAACCTCTGAATATTGTTGAGTTACCAGGATCTGTGCCCTTGCACTGCCCTTTCTGCTCCTTAGCAGTCTATTTTCAGCAGAAGTATCCCTGGCAATTCCAACAATTCCTTCTGTCGCTTGGTTCTCAGATACTTTATCTCATAGCTTTTTTCCTGGGTGCTCTCTGATTTGTTGACATCCTTGCAGATCTCATCTGATCAGCACAGAGTATGTGACCATTATTTTCATTACTTTAGACATTATGTCCAAAGTGAATTAGTTACCCTTTTGTGAGGTCAACCCTAAAAGAAAATATTTTTTTTTGCTCTTTTCCTTCCTCAACTTGTTGATATATTTTGTAAACAATATAATTATTTACTGTACCAAATTGATACTATAGTGACAACAATAAAGCACATAGTAGTAACTAACATTTTGGTAACTTTTACTATTTGGCAAGCACTGTGCAAGATACTTTGTAGTAGCCCCGTGAAGTAGGTGCTGATAACAATTCTATGAGGTTGGTTTTTTGTTGATTTTTTTTTTTTTTTTTTTGAGTTGGGGTCTCGCTCTGTTGCTCAGGCTGCTGTGCAGTGGCATGATTACAGCTGATTGCAGCATTTGACCTTCCAGGCTCAAGTGATCCTCCCACCTCTGCCTCCTGAGTAGCCGGGACACAGGCATGCGCCACCACTCCCAGCTAATTTTTGTATTTTTTGTAGAGACGGGGTCTTGCCACGTTGCCCAGGCTGGCCTTGAGCTCCTGGGCTGAAGCAGTCCTTCCACCTTGGCCTCCCAAAGTACTGGGATAACAGGCACAAGCTACTGCGCCCAGACTGTGGTTGGTTTTTAATACCAAAAGATATTAGCTTTTAGATATTATTATCCCCATTTTGCAGATGAGGGAACTGATATATAAAGTATTCAATTACTGCTTTATGCATTAGGTTCTACTACCTTATTCCTTTTACTTAATTATACTTCCAGTGTTTTACAGTGGTTGGAAGGGACTGAAAACAAAGATTTAAATAATAACTGAGATTTACTGAAAATATCTCAGTAAGGTACTTTATATACAGAGTTGGCAGCTGAATCCAGGCAGCCCAGTAGTATGACAAAGAGTAATTTCTCAAGCAGTCTGTTTATTGGAGTATGTTGCTAAAAGACGCTTGAGCATAGTCACTCTACATCGCTCATTCATCTTAAATGATGACCAAGAGTTATTTAAGAAATGTGAGATGCTTTCTGAGTCATTCAAAGCAGACTGAATTGTTTTCAATGGCGAGGGAACTACTATTGTCTGATTCTTTGCAAACTGGTCAAATATTGATATATCAGGAACTTAGTATGTGTGATTAACCAGATATCTGTATCTGGTCATGTTATATTTTAAAGTTAATTTCTTTTAATCTGAGGGTTTAGACCAATTTAAATATATATCTACCAGGTGGCCGGGCGTGGTGGCTTACGCCTGTAATCCCACCACTTTGAAAGGCTGAGGCGGGTGGATCACCTGAGGTCAGGAGTTCGAGACCAGCCTGGCGAACATGGTGAAACCCCATCTCTACTAAAAATACAAAAATTAGCCAGGCATTGTAGCGCATGCCTGTAATCCCGGCTACTCAGGAGGCTGAGGCGCTGAGGCAGGAGAGTTGTTTGAATCCGGGAGGCTGAGCCAAGATCACACCATTGCACTCCAGCCTGGGTGATAGATTGAGATTCTGTCTCAAAAAAAAAAAAAAATCTAACAGGCATGGTGGATGGTGGTTCACACCTGTAATCCCAACACTTTGGGAGGCTGAGTGGGGAAGATCACTTGAGGCCAGGAGTTCAAGGCAAGCCTGGGCAACATAGCAAGGCCCTGTCTCTACAAAACAATATATACACACACACACACACACACACGTATGTATATATACATATATACATATATATACACACATATATATGTATATAT